>NC_057797.1:748222151-748224509 GCF_018294505.1 Triticum aestivum
CCTGCTCCGCCTACTCCACAGCCACCTCCTCCCAGATCTCCCTCTCCTCGACCACTCGACGCCTCCCCTTCCTATCCTCCCATCACTCGCACCGCCGCCTCCTTCTCCCCGACAACAGCAGCAACCGGGGACGTGGTGAGGTACGATGGAGGCGGACCTGCGCAGGAGGGCCGAGGGCGTCTTCGACAGGGCTCGCTTCCTCTACGCCGCCAACTCGGTAACATCCACTACCAATTCGAGAAACGAGTAACAAGATCACGCTGATTGCTGCACACTCTGCTTAACAGTCACATACAGAATGGATTGCAGGTGCAGGGTGTGGTGGAGCTGATCAACGGGGAGCTGAGGTTCGTGCTCTGCAATGCCGTGGAGAGGCACCACACTGACCTGCTCGTCGTTGGCAACCATGGCTACGGTGCCATCAAGAGGTAGTTGATGAGATTTATTTATCTCCAGTCCAGTCCGTGATGCAGAGCTAGTGCTCATGGAATTTGTCTGAACCTGGACACTTTAGTTGACGTGTTAGGGTTTTGTTATTCTCCTGTGGGGAAAGCTTGTGTACATAGTTGTCTCTGACTTGTATGCTAGTAGTGACTCAATGCTAAAATTGTTTTGTTTGCTTGTTTCTGTATGAGATATGCTACTTGTGAGGGGCTGTACCTAGATTAGAATAGTATTTTTTCCTAATTAATCCACTGTAGTAGCTTTATTAGATGGAAATTGTTTAGTTGATGTGTTAGGGTTTTATTAGTATGTACTGGAGTAGTAGTTCGAACCATCTTCAGTGGAGATGGCACCTACATACGTATAAACTAGAAACCAGGAATGACCTATTCCAAAAAATACCGGAAAATGGGCCATTGATCATTTGGCTGATACTATGAGTGTACCGTCTGAGTTGCTGCTATCCATTCCCCCATGCATGAATATCTGGCGAGTGAGAGTGACGAGAGAATTACTGATATCTATTTGCCCCATGTATTTTCCATCTGAACAAGTTACTGTTATCCAAACGATTTTGCCTGCAATAACCTAATCCACGTGAACATCAACAATGTCGTAGATGTTGGCTTGGTTATTCCAGACATTTATTTTAGTTGGAATTAGAAACATCTAGTACAGACTGTTCCTGGTGCAGCTGCAGGACTGCATCTTGTTGCATGTTGATTGATTCTTCTTTCGTTTTTGCGAATTTGATGCTTGCTAGTATTTTTTTTGTGTTCCTGCTCGGTTGATGTACAGTTTGTGATAGAGTAGGAAGGATTGCGTACTTGTTAACTGCTTGCCTCATTCAGTTAGTATCATCTTGCGTTGTGTCTCTTATTTTGCATTGAGATTGAAATCACACGAGGTAGCTTTTTGCACCATACTCAGGTATACAAATGGTCTTGGTGCGAGGTCTTGAACCATGCTCCCGTATTTGTTTGGTGATTATTTTGGATACATGTTCTTTTTCTACAGAAATATGTTGTGGTTCCTTGTTGAATAAACAAGTAACCAGTATAGATAATCATTTTAAAGTACAACTCTTGGAATTACTGTTTTCCTTGCTGTAAAATTACCTATTTGTTGTTTACTTGTTGCTATCAGTTAATCATACTTTATTCCTTTTATTGAGCTGCTCCGCCACCTCCCCTGGCGTCTTCGCGGGGCGCTCGACGGTAGGCAGGTCATGGGTGTGACGGACCTGCTGCTGTCAACTGTCTTCCTCGACCACTTCCCTGAGCTGCTCCTGCCGCCGACCCTCCTCAACTTCGCCCTGCTGTTGCTGCTGGTGAGAGAATTTCCTCGATCCGTCGCTTCTTCCTCCTGCCAACTACATATGTGATGATTCTGTAACTTCTCTAGTTTGGTTGTAGCTGTAACTACTGTATTTTGGGTGTGATTCGATAAAAGCTATGTGGTTTGGGGTTAAGGAGATCGTGTAGCATTTGAAGCTGTAAAAGCTATGTGGTTTTACTAGTCATCAGTATTATGCTTATCAGCTTTAAAATTCTGAGACATCATGTATTGTTTTCCTTTGCTTATTTATAATTGTGTAGCATTTGAAGCTGTAAAAGCTATGTGGTTTTACTATTCATTGGTATTATGCTTATATTCAGCTTTAAAATTCCGAGACATCATGTATTGTTTTCCTTTGCTTATTTATAATATATATGATTGTCTTTCTTATTTTCATGTGTTCTGCATGCTGCTTGATCCATTCACTCGTACCCTTGCTGGTTTGGCTTGAGTTATGTTTGTCTTTCTTATTTTCATGTGTTCTACTTGTTGCTTGATCCATTCGCTCGTACCCTTGCTGGTTTGTCTTGAGTTATGATTGCACTGTTTTCTTCCATAGGTTGAGACCAACGAGGC
>NC_057797.1:749193384-749194257 GCF_018294505.1 Triticum aestivum
GGCTTAGCTGCAGCCTCGTGCTCGCCTAAGTTATCAAAATCCTACCGAGTGAAGAGCAATCCTCTCACTCGGGGGCTTAGCTGCAGCCATGTGCTCGCCTAAGTTATAAAAATCCTACCGAATGAAGAGCAACCCTCTCACTCGGAGGCTTAGCTGCAGCCCTGTGCTCGCCTAAGGTATAAAAACCCTGCCGAGTGGAGAGCAACCCTCTCATTCGGAGGGCTTAGCTGCAGCCCAGTGCTTGCCTAAGTGGACTAAAGAATAAGTCGATTGCAGTATAGGCACCTTGCTTTGAACCTGCAAAAGACATTCCGAGCCGAAGGCAATCGTATTCAAGCACCAAATCCAAGTTTGAATCGACATCTAAAGGAACCGAAAGTGCTCAGGCGTCAAGCCTGTTAAGGTTTGTCGGTTACAATTCCACTCGGCATACCGAGGCAAATTTAAAGCGTCGAGCCAGAAGAAGTTTTTTACCCCTCCTGTGGAGGGCTGGAAGGTGCAACAAATTCATCAAGGTCAATCCCATCGGCGATCCGAGTGGCAGCTGCAAGGAAAGTTTCCATAAAGGACCTGAAGTCGTGCTTCTTGGTATTGGCCACCCGAAGGGCCGCCAGCTTCTCTTCTCGCGCATCTTTGCAGTGGACTCGGGCCAGACACAGAGCGACATCTGCACCACACCGAGCCGAGGACTTCTTCCACTCCTGCACTCGACCAGGGATCGTGTTCAAGCGGGCCATCAGCGACTCAAGGTCATTCTGAAGTGTCTCCTCAGGCCAGAGCGTCGAGTCGATGCGAGATGTGGCGGCCTTCAGCCTTGCGAGATAGTCCACGACAGCTGCAACACGAGACTCCAGTCGGAAAACATCCATGGCA